>NW_024039418.1:1637500-1685000 GCF_016077235.1 Cyprinodon tularosa | reverse complement strand
TAGGACAATGTTATCCGTCATTACTCTCCTAGTGTTGGCCTAATGGTTAGAGCAGTGCACTGGTGCTCTGAGAAGGTTGCAAGACCTCGTTCAATCCACACAGCCTCCACTCTGGGTCCCTGAGCAAGACCCTTAATCCCACACTGCTCCTCGGGTGCCTCACAGTAGCAGCCCACTGCTCCCTAAGGTGATGGGTTAAATGTATGGGTGGAACGGTTCACAAAATCCACGTTTCAGTTCGGTTCACGGTTTCGTTTTCACGGTTTTCGGTTCGGTTAATGTTGATTGTTAGCCTGAAATGTTGGTCATGTTGCTGTTAGCATAAACAAAACGTGTGGCACAATGCTTTCACACTGTTTTATCCACAACTTTCTTTCCGCCGTCATCGTAGGTCACTCTAAATGCAAAGTGGTCCCATACAGCAGACCTATAAAGTGCTGCTGGCGCGTCTTCCAACTCCTGTTCTTTCCCACTCGCCATACCCACACAATTCTCCACAACAACTGATTTTTTTCTGCTACACCCGGCTACGCTGCTTCGCTTCTTCTTCTTCTTGTTTACTACTGGTGGTTGGCTTTGGTCGCAGTACCGCCACCTTCTGCTCTGGAGTGTAAACGCTTCGCCTATGAGAAAAAGGAGCAGCGCATGAACCGAACCGAGACAGTCGAACCGAACGGTTCGGACGGTTTTCATAAACCGTTCCATCCCTGGTTAAATACAGACGTAAATTTCTGTTAGATTAATAAAGTTCATTTATTATTTACTGCCATAAATATAGGGATCAGCCCCTCGATCAGAATCTAAAGAGATCCTTCTTCTTTAAATACAACTTTTTGGTTTAACAATGGACAACAGAATTACAACATTTAGTTTGCCTTAGATCCTATTATGTAGGGTTGTGGTAAGTTTTAAATGTCTGGCATACAGTAGCATCCGTTCATATTTTCCCTACTCGGTCAAACGGCAGCCGAATGGCAGCCCACTTCCCTGCAACTCCCAGCAAAATGCCCTCCAACTTCCTGCCACTTTTACTCTGATTCCACCCTTTCACTGAATTACAGGGTCTGACCAGGAGATGGCGCTTCTCTTTAGATCTTATCTCCACAAATCATGACATAATGCTTTAGTACAAAGATTGATGTTTAAAAAGGAATTAGTGGTTAGGGTCTTTCTTTTGGAATCCAGAGGTGGAGAGAAAAAAAACTCTTTTTACAGGAAGAGCAAGGCTTGGTGTGAACGTCTCTCTGCTGAGGCCGACTCGGTACTTTCTATGTGAGAGGAAGATTAGAAGAAGGTTGGTTGCTCCTTAAGTGGCTTCATCTAGGAGGGAAACTCTGAGGTAGGATTAAAGAAATGATCAAAGGAAAACACGCAGTCAGTCAGCAGCTACGTCTGAAACAGACGGAGTTAAAAACTGTAAGAAGGGACCAAGTAGATCATCTCTGTCGCTATTAATGAGATTATTAACAACAATAATATCATTTCAGACAAAGGAATTAATGTCTCTATTTCTAAGCACCAAGTCATCAAACATCTTTTTAGATGCTGATGTTTTTACTGTTCAATAACAGATTTATATTGAGCAGATCTAGCTGCCTGCTCTCCTCCTGCAGAGCATCATGCCCTTTACAAGCTGCGATTAGCAAACACATTTAACCACTTCTTATCAGCAATGTTTTAGACAAAATGCAAACAATTGTGCACCGCCTCGGGCAACGAGCCTCCTTATTAATATCACCACAGTTCTGCAGAGCATAAGCAGACCTTTGACTGCAATGCAATTAGTCCAGTAATTGTGACTAGCTCGAAACAAGTTAAACAGACAGAGTAAACTATTCTGAAGACCGGAAAACATGGATTGGAATGGTAATTAGTTTACTCTAAGCTGCAGGAAGATCGAGAGCTACAGAAGTGACAGGTTAGCTCCGCTGCAACATGTTCCTTCTATCACAGAAAAGCAATAAGGTGTTTTCATATGGAGAAAAAACGACAGTAAAGTGCAATAATGCACTCAAGGAAAATAAAGATCACCCTCAGTAGGCTTTTGGTGCACTCTATAGTGAATAGGTTTCCTATCAAACCAACTTGTTGAAGATGGTGTATGTTAATGTTCTTCTTTAAAAAACATCCATGCAAAATTTAGACAAGTTTTATATTCTATTGTCGTTTTGTATACACAGAGTGTACACAAAACGAAATTTCGATCCAAAAAAGCTTAAAGGTGAAACTGACATTTCCATTTATAAAGTGCAGCAGTGATCAAAATGTAAACAGTGTAGGAAAACTAGTTCAGAGACATGATGCAAAAGGCATTGATATGGAAGGTTCAGAGCATTGCAAAATTGAGTTGAGTTGTTCTCACCTTCTTCCAGTCTGAGCACTTCTGTGCCCTTTTGACCAGTGAGGGTGTCTGTGATGTGCACCCCTGGGAATTTGTTGTTGCTGACCACCTCTGAAGCTGAGCTATCAGCTTCCCCTGGCATTAGCCTTATCTACTGATAGAAAACATAACGATCTCTGTAAAGGTGAAAAAGTAAATGAATACCTTGGAAATTGGAGTAGCGTCGTTGCTCCTCCATGTCCATTGTCCAGGTTTGGAGAGATGGCGAAACGTCTTCAAATCTTGAAAACCAAGTCCAGTGGATATTTTTTGAATTTTTACGGAATTAATGTGAGACAGTTTTACTTATTTCTAGATCGTTTTTCCAGTGTATATTAGCTTATTTTTAGCGTGTCCTTTTTGATGGGCATACAACCTTTAAGGCAACCACCCTCCCTTTCTGGCTGTTTAATGTTTTTTCCTAAAGCTTTGTGCATATTTGATAAACTCATAGTATGGCACACATCAGATAAACTGTCGGTCTGTCACTGGATATTTAGACTTGTTTCTCTGATGGGGTCGATCGTTACGTTACCCCTGCTGCTGCTGGTTTAACGTTCAGTGAGATCCAGCAGAAGTGAGATGTGGCCCCAGAGCCGCAGCGAGGCAGATGTGAAGAAAAATGAAATGAAATCAGGAGGAGAAAGTAGGCGCAAAATTGTTTCCTCTCTCCACTCCACCTCTTGCAGACTCTTCAATGATCAGTGTGTGCTGACGTGTGCATGTGTGTCAGGTAGACAAGCCACCTCCAGTATTTGAGGAATCAAATGAGTGTAATTAGAGGATCAGAGGGGTGTTTTTAGCTACGTGAGATTGACATTAAGGAGCAGGAGGCCCTGCAACACTGCAGGATTGTGTCAAGATGGCAAAGATACTAATACCATATCAGTGCCGTTTGTTCCGTGTCAAAAGATCCAATTTCAATATTCAGTTGCTTCACAAGGTTTGCTCTGCTCTTTTATTGTGCTACTGTAGCCTGGGCTGCCCTGTCAATATGCGCAGTGCAGCTGTAATGAGACGTCAGATAAAAGCGTTGCCGCTAAATGCTTCTGCTCCAGCCTTTGTTGCTGCAAAGATTGGAGCAAATTGAGAGAGAATCCAATACAAAGCCGTATCAAACAGACCTGAAGAGGGATGCACTCATTTAGCTGGTGGCTGAATCAACTCAAAGCGATTCTGAGGAAAGTTATGCATGCATGCAGGAAAATGCAAAATCTTAATGTAGGTTCTTTATTGATGAAGTAATAATATTAACTGGTGTTCATTGGTGTAAAGATGGAGCCTAATGGGTGTTTTTTCCTGCTCAATAAACTGAACAGATAATTAAATGTCTGGTCATATTAGTTCCTTAAAACTAATAGCAAGGGGTTTCCTAATTCACTGTGAGTAGATTACCATGTATATATGTTCAGCTTTGATAATCAAAGGCTCCTGATTCATCTGTTTACTGTCTTTATTTCTCCCTGGTTAGAACACAGACGCTGCCTTGCTTCCCACCATCAGTTACCCGGCTTTTGCCGTCGACGACGACGCCCTCTACAGCCAAACGCTGGACAAGATCGTCCGGAAGCTCCGCGGCAAATATGGCTTCAAGCGTTTCCTTCGTGATGGCTACCGCACGGCTAATGAGGACAAGAACCGCCGCTACTACAAACCGGCGGAAATGAAGGTGAGTTTTCCGGGTCCGTTCAGTTAGTGATGCTTTTTGGAGGCGTGTTTCTAACGCCTCTGCTCCGGTATGGATCGGTGATCAGGAAGGTTGTGGACATATTGACCTTGCAGCAGTTAAAGCCCTTCGTTCACCATCCTGCTTCTGTCTCTGTGGAGAAAAGTATTTGAAAACTTGAAAAAAAATATCTCTATGGATTTTAAATATTTCCATATTTTCCAAGTTAGATCACAGTTAAGAAACTTTCTACCCTGATTTTTATGGTGGATTTGAAAAAGTTTTAAATAAGCATCTACTTTGTTCTAACATACACAGCCTGCTTTGGGAGGTGTGAGTCCTCAATGGGTTTGTCGCTTGCTTCACAGAGGGGAATAAACGACAGTCACAGCTGTGCTGGGGACATACCGTATGCTTCCTAAAGATGGAAAAGGAGAGTTTAGTCAGTGTTTAGCAGAGAGATGGTTTTAAATGTATGATAAATAAGAAAACTGTCTTTAAAATAGAATAAAATCTGTGTTTGCATTATCTTGGTCATTTTTGCAATTAGTCACATTAAAGCCACGCATTCAATGTGCTTATTTAAATGTCAAATCATTCTGGTTTAAACATGTAAATAAATGTACTTTTTATCAGAGTTTAATGTCCCAAAATGTGGAAAATTTCTATTAAAAAAAGTTTTTAAATCCTTTTTTTTGGTTATCTTCTGCAGGCCAGTTAGTTCTACGTCAGCCTGAACACGTAAATTCGGCCAATCATATATCAACGGTCATCTGTCAATTAAATTTTTTAGTCATAGCATCTTGATTCATATGTCGCAGCTAATATACACTATATTGCCAAAAGTATTTGCTCACCTGCCTTGACTCACATATGAGCTTAAGTGACATCCCGTTCCTAATCCATAGGGTTCAATATGACGTCGGTCCACCCTTTGCAGCTAGAACAGCTTCAACTCTTCTGGGAAGGCTGTCCACAAGGTTTAGGAGTGTGTTTATGGGAATTTTTGACCATTCTTCCAGAAGCGCATTTGTGAGGTCGCACACTGATGTTGGACGAGAAGGCCTGGCTCTCAGTCTCCGCTCTAATTCATCCCAAAGGTGTTCTATCGGGTTGAGGTCAGGACTCTGTGCAGGCCAGTGAAGTTCATCCACACCAGACTCTGTCATCCATGTCTTTATGGACCTTGCTTTGTGCACTGGTGCACAGTCATGTTGGAAGAGGAAGGGGCCAGCTCCAAACTGTTCCCACAAAGTTGGGAGCATGGAATTGTCCAAAATGTCTTGGTATGCTGAAGCATTCAGAGTTCCTTTCACTGGAACTAAGGGGCCAAGCCCAGCTCCTGAAAAACAACCTCACACCATAATCCCCCCTCCACCAAACTTTACACTTGGCACAATGCAGTCAGACAAGTACCGTTCTCCTGGCAACCGCCAAACCCAGACCCGTCCATCAGATTGCCAGATGGAGAAGCGCGATTCGTCACTCCAGAGAACGCGTCTCCACTGCTCTAGAGTCCAGTGGCGGCGTGCTTTACACCACCGCATCCGACGCTTTGCATTGCACTTGGTGATGTATGGCTTGGATGCAGCTGCTCGACCATGGAAACCCATTCCATGAAGCTCTCTGCGCACTGTTCTTGAGCTAATCTGAAGGCCACATGAAGTTTGGAGGTCTGTAGTGATTGACTCTGCAGAAAGTTGGCGACCTCTTCGCACTATGCGCGTCAGCATCCGCTGACCCCGCTCCGTCAGTTTACGTGGCCTACCTCTTCGTGGCTGAGTTGCTGTCGTTCCCAAACACTTCCATTTTCTTATAATACAGCTGACAGTTGACTGTGGAATATTTAGGAGCGAGGAAATTTCACGACTGGATTTGTTGCACAGGTGGCATCCTATCACAGTTCCACGCTGGAATTCACTGAGCTCCTGAGAGCGACCCATTCTTTCACAAATGTTTGTAAAAACAGTCTGCATGCCTAGGTGCTTGAATTTATACACCTGTGGCCATGGAAGTGATTGGAACACCTGATTCCAATAATTTGGATGGGTGAGCAAATACTTTTGGCAATATAGTGTACGCAACGGTTGAAATCAGAATCCTTTCCTTTCCCATTGAGTTGCGTCCCAGTGTTCACGGGGATGGACGTCTGTGTCTTCTGCAGGCGTAGAGCTAACAGAACTGGCAGCGTTGCGAGGCAAGGGCTCAAACATGTACGGCTGGAAGCCTTCTACACCAAACCAAGCTTCTGCCGCCCTGGCGTCCTCTTCCACAACATCTTCGTCCCCGCTTTCCTCCTCTAAATAAAAAATGGATGACGGAGGAGACTCATCCACGACCTCCGACACTAAACTCTCCTCCTCTTGCATGTTTCCGCTGTCCATAGCGTTCCTTGACAGCGTCGTTTCTAAGTCACCAATTTAGTGCTACTTGGTCCCAATGGAATTTCACATTGGGAACCTGCTAGCACTAAGTTGCTTACTGGTTAGCAAGATCCTTACGATAAAACCGGCCACAACCAAACTTGCTTGCGAACCTTCCACCACAACAATCCCGCCCCCTTGATAATCGACCAATCACAATGCAACGGTTGGAACAGCAGCTTCTTTATGACTTTAAGGTTTTTTATAAGAGGCTAACAGTAAGTAGCTCATAACTGTAAGAGGAATCAGGGGATTACAGGATAGGAAGGTTAAGCAGCGTTTGGGTTCCTCAGGCTTTATAAATCACATAGAGCGATAAATCTATCATCTGAAAAATGGAAAGAGGATTACTTAACTAAAAGACTACCAACAAACAAAATCAAAATCCGACAATGTTTTTACCTGCATGCCAAACTTTTTTTGTGTGGAAACAAACAATGTGTGCACATCACCTTGAACCCCAACCCCCCACTTGACATAGGTGGCGTCTGCATATTGCTAAAGAGAAACTAATCAAACCCATTACAAAGCTGTTGTAGGCCAAAGAAAACTTGAGATTAGGGCGGATTTCCTTTCCAAAGAGCCACAGACAGCTGTCAGAGCCCAGTCCAAGTCCAGTTCTTAAGTCCAACTCAGTATCTTTGGCAAAACTTGCCCTTCAGACTCTATCTGATCTAACAGCACCATTTCCCAAGGTTTTAAAGGGACCCATTTACCATTAGCTCTACCTGCTTGACTTATTATACTTCACTTCAGCGTTTTGCTCTTTTTATCAGTAGACTATAGAGGTTTGGTTTATTTACTGTGGAGACGGTGCGATCAAAGGTACAATACTGCATAAACTCTCCAGCTTTTACCTAACAGAATGGTCCCAGAGTCGATTCATGACCCAAACTATTGGTTATGTTTACAGACATTCCTACAAAATGAATTAACCACAAGTGCGATGATATCATTAACAGCATCAACAAGCAAGCATTTTTAAGCACTTCAAAAATAATTATTTGTTTAGTTTAATTTGTGGATCTAAAGCCTCATTACTGCCTGATTAAGGAGCCCAAATGTGTTTGTGACCCAATTTTTGGAAATCAATGTTCTAAATTCTGTAAAAAGTGTTTTCCAAATGAATAATTACATTTATAAACTGTCCTTAAACAGACACAGACACCCTTGCACACATCTTGCTCTATGTATTGAGGACGAGTAAAATTAAATCTGTCAAAAATCACAATATTATACTAGAGGATATTGATTCAAAATATAGTGACATGGTTCTTAAATATAAAAAAAATATTTATATGCAAACATCCATGTTGTTTTAATGACCTTCTGCTCCTCCATTAATGAGGGGACCCCTCTGGCAGGTAAAAAGTTGCCATTAAAGTCAGAATTCTGAGAAAAAAGTCAGAATTCTGGGAAAAAAGTTGGAATTCTGCGATTAAACTCAGAAATTCTGAGATTAAAGTCAAAATTCTGAGATTAAAGTCAGAATTCTGGGAAAAAAGTCAGAATTCTGGGAAAAAAGTTGGAATTCTGAGAAAAAAGTTGGAATTCTGAGATTAGACTCAGAAATTCTAAGATTAAACTCAGAAATTCTGAGATTAAAGTCAAAATTCTGAGATTAAACTCAGAAATTCTGAGAAAAAAAGCCAGAATTCTGACTTTTTTCCAATATTAAACTGAAAGAAAATTTAAAAATAAGTTAACTTTTTTTTTTTTTCAGTGGCCCTAATCCTCTTCCATATCTTTAAGACTTGGAAATCATCCGACCATTTAAAATCTTAGTGCCAGCTGGACCAGCATTATAAAAAGTTCCTTTCATGACCCAGAATAGTGGAAAAACAGAATAGAATACCCTGAATAGTTTGTAATACTCCTCTGAATATCATACTCTATTTCCCCACCAGCAGATCAAATCAATTTTGGATGTTAACAGATGAACTGCAGTCTATAAACTTTTCTTTCCGAAGCTTCCAGAAACTGAAAAGACTTCCTCTGAGGCTAAACTGGGCCCAGCCAAGCAGTAATTCATAGAAGCCACAGATGATGAAGGCGCTCCCTTAAATTTGCCAAAGTGGGCACTCATGAGGCACTCACTCTGAACCACTTTGCAATTAGCTGCATTTTAATCCTGCAGCTAATAGGATAAAAAGACTCAGAGGCTCTGAATTATCCAGCGCTTCTTCAGGCTTCTTCACACCTTCACTCAGACAAGCAAATGGCTGTAATTTCAGAGCAGATGGGGTCAAAAATTAACTTTATTGGCCAAAGTTCAGTAAATATGACTTTCTAATAGTATATTATATTATGTTTCTTTCTTGGAGGCTGAGGATTGTTACCGTTTTTATTTTGAACAAGAAGAATAATGTTCTCTTCTTGTAGCAACAGGAACCCGTGGCCGTCTATAGAAAGAACCAATGAGCTGTTTGAGACGGCTGTGGGAGTGAAGCACAGTGTGAGCTCATTCTGGAGGGAAAGAAGTCGCCGGCAGACCAGGTGTCCCTGCAGAGGACATTGATTGAGGCTGTTGTTGTTGGTGTTTAGAGAGAATTCATGGCGGGGCAGGCGCCCGGGCTTCCTGTCTGCTCAGCATTGACAGAGAGCAGCAGCCGCCTGTGTGACAGGCAGCTTTACCAATCAGTCAAGCTGCTCAAGCACAAAACACAGGGGATCTCTGCGTGTATGCAGCCTAAAAGGGCAAAAAAGCACAGGCCCCATTGAGTGAGTCTCTGCCCCTCCACCCCACCGCCACTAACCACCCTCCCATTTCCCTGCATGGCGTTATGCATGCTATCGTTTTTCCTGTCTCTCCTCCCTGTGTCACTAGAACTGCGTCTCTTCTTTGCTGCAAAACAGTTTGAGGTGCAGCAGATCTGCATAATCACAGCGTGAAGACATAAACCATTTAAAGAAGTGCATTCAGACAGAGGTATCTGCTCAGTGATAGCGACAGCAGCCTCTGAATGGCAGACTATTTCACTTCCATTAGGCGTTTGTTTGTGCATTAAGATCTACAGGTGCTGGTCATAAAATTAGAATATCATGAAAAAGTAGATTGATTTCAGTAATTCCATTTAAAAAGTGAAACTTGTATATTATATTCATACATTACATACAAACTCATATATTTCAGATGTTTATTTTGTTTAATTTTGATGATTACAAATGACAACAAATGAAAATCTCAAATTCATCATATCAGAAAATTAGAATATTACTGAAGACCAATAAAAACAAAGGATTTATAGAAATGTTGGCCAACTGAAAAGTATGAACATGAAAAGTATGAGCATGTACAGCACTCAGTATTTAGTTGGGCCTCCTTTGGCCTGTATTACTGCAGCAATGCGGCGTGGCATGGAGTCGATCAGTCTGTGGCACTGCTCAGGTGTTATGATAGCCCAGGTTGCTCTAATAGTGGCTTTTAGCTCTTCTGAATTGTTGGGTCTGGTGTATTGCATCTTCTTCTTCACAATACCCCATAGATTTTCTATGGGGTTAAGGTCAGGAGAGTTTGCTGGCCAATTAAGAACAGGGATACCATGGTCCTTCAACCAGGTACTGGTAGCTTTGGCACTGTGTGCAGGTGCCAAGTCCTGTTGGAAAATGAAATCTGCATCTCCAAAAAGTTGGTCAGCTGCAGGAAGCATGAAGTGCTCTAAAACTTCCTGGTATGTGGCTGCGTTGACCCTGGACCTCAGAAAACACAATGGACCAACACCAGCAGATGACATGGCACCCCAAACCATCACTGACTGTGGAAACTTTACACTGGACTTCAAGCAACGTGGATGAAGTGCCTCTCTTCTTTTCCTCCAGACTCTGGGACCTTGATTTCCAAAGGAAATGCAAAATTTACTTTCATCAGAGAACATGACTTTGGACCACTCACCAGCAGTCCAGTCCTGTTTCTCTTTAGCCCAGGCAAGACGCTTCTGACGCTGTCTGTGGTTCAAGAGTGGCTTGACACAAGGAATGCGACAGCAGAAACCCATGTCTTTCATACGTCTGTGTGTGGTGGTTCTTGAAGCACTCACTCCAGCTGCAGTCCACTCTTTGTGAATCTCCCCCACATTTTTGAATGGGTTTTGTTTCACAATCCTCTCCAGGGTGCGGTTATCTCTCTTGCTTGTACACTTTTTTCGACCACATCTTTTCCTTCCCTTCGCCTCTCTATTAATGTGCTTGGACACTGAGCTCTGTGAACAGCCAGCCTCTTTAGCGATGACCTTTTGTGTCTTGCCCTCCTTGTGCAAGGTGTCGATGGTCGTCTTTTGGACAACTGTCAAGTCAGCAGTCTTCCCCATGATTGTGTAGCCTATAGAACTAGACTGAAAGACCATTTAAAGGCTTTTGCAGGTGGTTTGAGTTAATTAGCTGATTAGAGTGTGGCACCAGGGGCCATCAATTTTGAACCTTTTCACAATATTCTAATTTTCTGATATGATGAATTTGAGATTTTCATTTGTTGTCATTTGTAATCATCAAAATTAAACAAAATAAACATCTGAAATATATGAGTCTGTATGTAATGTATGAATATAATATACAAGTTTCACTTTTTAAATGGAATTACTGAAATCAATCTACTTTTTCATGATATTCTAATTTTATGACCAGCACCTGTAATCTCTGTTATCTCCCATCAGTGTGGAGAATATTGACTGAGACGGAGCTACAAAGATAATTAGAACGAATGACTGAGAGGAAACGGACTGACATCTACATCTGAACACACCTGTTTGCAGAATCCGTTCATCAGCAATAGATGATAAATGATTTTAGTTAATTAGGCCGTCCTTATCAAGGCTGTATATTTAAATATGTCATTTCACTTGCTTGAATTCAAAGTGGAAATATAATGGAAGGTTTTGCAAATATCATTGGTTGATTTGATTTTTTCCCCTTATTTTTTTTGTTATAATACATTTCTGTCACAATGGGGCTGGTGGTTGTGCAAAAGGGAGGCAGAGGTGAAGAAAATAAAGATATTTTGAATAATATAACAAGAAACTTAGAAAAACTAAGTCTGAGGTAAAAAAAAAAAAATCCAGAATTTGATCTAAAGATCATGAAACTAATTTAATTAAAAATCAAACCAGAAACATGGAGGAATGGACGACGGAGGGGAGAATTACGCAAGTTTATCATTGAGCAGTATGGACTGGACAAACCAGCAGTTATTGAAGAACCAAAGGAAGAATATAAACTAAGAAAGGATGAGTAGAATAAGAAACAGCGGAGACTCCAGAGAGCGAGGAATCAAAGAGAAGGGATGTCAGAACAAGAACTGAAAGCTGAGAATTTAATCAGCAGGAAACAGCCAGCTGTAAGAAAGATATAAAGCCAATAAGGAAACTCAGAAAAGGTAAGAAAACAGGAAGTAAAGGGACAGATTTTTCAAAATAAAACTGGAAGCTACTTATTAGAAACCAAAGTAAACTTCCAATGCAGATAACTTGACTACAAAACCAAGAAAAATCTATTTCAGTTTTTTTAAAAACACATTTTGTGGACATTTTTCCATCACTACTCTCATATTTGTTGTTCCTTAACTGTCTGTTATGTTAGACAGTTTTATTTCAAGGGACAAAAAAGTCTTAAAAAGTCCTGAATTTAATTTGCCCTATGTCGTAGGAACCCTGTTAATAGAGAAATCCACTCCATCTGCTGCCCCACTCTGTTAATACTGTTTTTTAATACTGACATCTGTAAATAGCGTTTGGTTCGTGGTGATTTTTTAACTGTTATAAATAGCTCTGCATTTTCTCCAGGGATTTAAATTGTTTATGTTTTTAATACTTTGGTCATGAGATTTTCTTTCCTTGAATTTGAAATAGGGACTATTGCTTGCCTGTTTTCCTGCAGGTGCAGATTTGTCCTGTTAACATGAATTAGCTCACATCTAGAGATGCACGATATAATCGGCCCCCTATCGGTATCGGCCTTAAAACTGAATATCGGACATCGGCCACCCCACCGATATTTAACCCGATATTTGATCAGCTTCTAAGTTTCTAAAGTCTAAAAAAAAAATAAATAAATACTACTTCTTCTTCTTCCTCAAAAACTTCTTTTTTACAGACTTAAAAACTTCTAAAGACGTGGGAAAAAATATTGATACATTAAAATATCACAATATCTTCATATGCTGATATATTGCCATTTAAAAACACCATATCAATCTCTTTTACTAATGAAATATTGCTATATGTCATCGTTATGCTACGAAATCCCCCGAAAATTCACGAAATTTTGCCATATTTTTATATGTTGATATATTGACGCGGTATTGATCTATTTTACTAACAAAATCTCACAAGAATTTGCAAAATATCACGAGAGTTTGTAACAGAACGATGAAATTTCACGAGATTTTGAAAGTAAAATAGATCGATACCGTGTTTTTAAAAATCTATTTGATATCAGCATATGAAAATATATTTGAGTATATTATTTTTCAAAGTGTCAGAAATGGATAACAAAACTGCTATTTTCAATGACTACTTATTTTTGTCCAGCTTTAACATCGGTATCGATATCGGTTATCGGCTACATGAGTTTTAAAATATCGGCATATCGGATATCGGCCAAAATCCCAATATCGTGCATCCCTACTTACATCACTGGCCTCTATTGTCCAACACAACTTGTTCTTTTCATATAATGCATGCACTAGTATATATTGATGTCCACTTCCTGCAGGTATGTTGCTGTATTTTAATTTCTTGGATCTATTCAGACGTCTATAATCAGACCTGCTTTAAATGACAGAAATACCTAAAAGTCTTGTTGAAGAACAAATTATTTCTTTCCTCCCTGTAATTGCTTCATAGAGAATTATGCATCTTCTATGTTTTTCTTTGTTCCCTGCTGTTTATTATTAAACAGCGTTGCTGCTCTTAATTCCGGCTCGATTCTTTGTGAAACAGGAAAGCAATCTAATTCCTTTTCCCTGTGATTCTCTGCAGCTCTTTGATGGAATTGAATGCGAGTTTCCCATGTTTTTCATCTACATGATGATTGACGGTAAGCCTCATTTTCTGCTTGGCTGCTGGTTTGGTGCCTTAATGGGGAGAGAAAGAAAAGAAAGACCTGATTCTAAAAGGTTTTTAACATGTTTATGAAATTAAGCAGGAATTTAGAAAAAAAAAAGTTTAACATAAATATGATTGAGACTAAACCTGCTGTTAAACTTGATACAACTATTTTTAAATCCAAAGCTTACAGAGTAGTACACACTCTGCATGAGGGACCTAAAATATAAAAAAGGAAAAATCTAAAAAAATCTACAGGTAAAAATAAATCAGGATAGTTTAAAGTTTAGAACTTCAACTTAATCTCATCAATTTTTATTTTAGTTTCCCACATCCCACATTTTTTCCACATTATTATAAGGATGGTTGTGATTTTAAAAAAATGCAATTAATCTTCCTTTTATTCTGCTTTTTTATTGTTTAGCCCTAACTGCCCCTCCGTGGGGAAATTTTAAACCGTCCTTTCCTGTTTTAAGGGAAGGTAAAGGACAGGACACACCACTTGTGTCCAATTCTACATTTTCGGACGCATGTTTTTTTTCAGTCATTTAGGCCACGGGCTCCACACTGGAAAAACGATCCAGAAATAAGTAAAAAATTCCTTAAATTAAGTGTATTTACCCTTAATTTGAGCAGGTAAATGAGATAGTTTGCCAATGGAATGAGTATTTTTACTCTTAAAATAATATAAGTAGATAATATGCATTTGAAATAAGACAGTGCAATTGTGTTTTCTTATTTTAATGGTAAATTGCCTCGTTTCATTGGCAAAATGTCTCTCTTACCTCCTTAATCCAAGAACAATTGCACTTATTTTAAGAAAAAAATTAGGGCTGCAACAACGAATCGATAAAATCGATAACAATCGACTTTTAAAAGCATTGGCAACGAATTTCATCATCGATTAGTTGTGTCGCGTGATTAATGCGTCATCCGCCGCCGCCGTCATCACATCCACTTGACTGAAACAGGGGAAGAAAAAAAAATTACGGCAGAGCGAGTCAGCGCCGCAGGTGCGCAGTGTTCCTAACTCAGCGAGTTTTGTCGCTATATTTAGCGACTTTTCAGACGCCTCCAGCGACTATTTTTCAAAAAAGCGACTAGCGACAAATCTGGTGACTTTTTACGGTGTCACTGGCAGCTTTTGGAGACTCTTACGTGAAAGCATGTATCGTTCCTACTCTGCCGTCGGGCGCCTCCCCCCGCTCCCGCAGGAGTCCCTCTCAGCGCTGCAGTCAGAGCCGCAGGATGTTTACCCTAAGCGTCCAGACTGCCAATGAAGCGCGCATGCGCCGGGATTGACGGCGCAAATTGATCACAATAATTAAAATAGCCTTTATAAATAAATTAACTTGCAAATTATGAGGGCAAGGCTTTTAAAGTTTAAATCTTCTGGCAAAGATAAAGTAAAGATCCTGCAATTTATGGAAGTAAAGCAGAATAAAATCCAGCAAGATCAGTAGCCTAATATGTCAATTAATTATATGCCACATTCCCATGTAAATATCTGTCTTTGGAGGATGTGTTTTTTAGCACCCCTAGTTCTCTCATTTTTATTCCAAATACAATTTATAATTTGAATCACAGGGCTATTTTTATCTCTATGGTTCAGTATTTTCTCAAGTAGCCACTTTAACTGCTATACTTTCCTGTCTTAAAAGGCAGAACTCTTCTAGTCTAAAAAAACTCATTTGTTGAAATGGGGGGGCCATTGTTTGAACCCCTTAGGGGCTTTTAAAAACAAAAATGTCTTTTTTTGCACTTTATGAAACAAAGTAGCCTATATTTTTTGGATGTACAGCCACATTTCTCATGTACGTTTGCGTAGTTTTAACACAAACATTTATTTTTCATATTGCACCAGTACAGTTAATGAGCAACCTGTACTTGTGTGCTTGTTTGTTCTGTCTAAAATGTTTATTTTGGAATAAAGAGGTTAATATAAAAAATATTTTTTGTCCGATTCATCGATTAATCGAAAAAATAATCGGCCGATTCATCGATTTTTAAAATAATCGTTAGATGCAGCCCTAAAAAAAATACTTATCTAGATTTTGATTTTTTCCAGTGCACCAGTCGTATGGTATAACTCAGTTCTATTCAATTCAATGTATGCATATAGCGCCGATTCCTAACTCATGTACCTTACAGAGACAATACAGTTCAATAGGTTTAGCATTTCTATCAGGGAATACCAGCTGATCGCATTCAATTCAATTCAATTTCAATTCAGTTTATTTATATAGCGCCAAATTCACAACACATGTCATCTCAAGGCACTTTACAGTTCAACCAGATCATACAGTCAAATTGATACAAAGTTTTCTATCTAAGGAAAACCAGTTGATTGCATTGACTCATTGACTCAAATACAATCCCCCACACTAAGCATGCTTGTAGCGACAGTGGAGAGGAAAAACTCCCTTTTAACAGGAAGAAACCTCCAGCAGAACCAGGCTCAGTGTGAGCGGCCATCTGCCGAGGCCGACTGGGGTTCAAGGAGACAGAAGCAGAGATACAAAAAGCAGCTGTAAAAGGCGGCCCCGTCCAGGAAACACACAGCCAGGCAGACGAGCTCCAAGGCAGCTCCCATGCCAGATGACGAAGAGAGCACATCCACTCAGTCACGGTCAGAGAAACAGGACCACACTGGAAAACCGGCCGATCTCCAACATCTATAAACAAGGGTGTTGATAGAAGCAGCACAGCTGATGTTTCTTTCCAGGATGACGTCACAGCCAAACAGGAACAGACGAGGCAAAGCTACTCTGAGGAAAAGCAGAGAGAGCAGAAGGTTAGAGATTGAACTAACAGATTCTGCAGAATAGGAGAACAGAGAGAGAATGAAGCAGAATGATGAAATGGGGGTCCCTATGTCCTCCAAAAGTCTAAGCCTATAGCAGCATAACTATAGAGATAGCTCAGGATAACCTGAGCCACCCTAACTATAAGCTTTATCAAAAAGGAAAGTTTTAAGCCTAGTCTTAAAAGTAGACAGGGTGTCTGCCTCACGGACTAAAACTGGTAGTTGGTTCCACAGGAGAGGAGCCTGATAACTAAAAGATCTGCCTCCCATTCTACTTTTAGAAATTCTAGGAACCATTAGTAAACCTGCAGATTGAGAGCGAAGTGCTCTGTTAGGAACATAAGGAACAATCAGATCTCTGATATCAGATGGAGCTTGGCCATTTAAGGCTTTATATGTGAGAAGGAGGATTTTAAATTCTATTCTTGATTTAACAGGAAGCCAATGAAGAGAAGCCAGGATAGGCGAGATATGATCTCTCTTTTTAATTTTCATTAGAACTCTGGCTGCAGCATTTTGGATCAGCTGAAGGCTTTTAACTACAGTTTGTGGACTTCCTGATAGTAAAGAATTACAATAGTCCAGCCTTGAAGTAACAAATGCATGGACTAGTTTCTCAGCATCACCCCTGGACAGGATATTTCTAATTTTTGTAATGTTCCTCAGATGAAAGAAGGAAATTCTAGAAACCTCTTTGATGTGGGATTTAAATGACAGGTCCTGATCAAAAATAACACCAAGATTTTTTACTTTATTATCTGAAATCAGTTTAATCCCATCCAAATGAAGTGACTGGCTAATCAGTTTCTTTTTCAGAGACTCTGGTCCAAAGACTATAACTTCTGTTTTGTCTGCATTCAGGAGCAGAAAGTTAAGGGTCATCCAGGTTTTTATGTCTTCAAGACATGCCTGTAATCTATGTAATGGGTTAGCTTCATCTGGATTTATAGACAGATATAGCTGGGTATCATCAGCGTAACAGTGGAAATTAATCCCATGCTGTCTAATAATTCTACCAATTGGGAGCATGTATAAAGTAAAGAGAATTGGTCCTAACACTGATCCCTGTGGTACTCCACAGGTAACCTTTGAGCGTGTTGAAGATCTATCATTAACATGAACAAACTGAATTCGATCAGATAGATAAGATTTAAACCAGTCTAGTGCTGTTCCTTTAATTCCAACAAAATATTCAAGTCTTTCTAAAAGAATATTATGGTCAACTGTATCAAATGCAGCACTAAGATCCAACAGGACGAGCACAGATACAAGTCCATTATCTGAGGCCATGAGAATATCATTAGTGACTTTCACCAGAGCTGTTTCAGTGCTATGATGAGCTCTAAAGCCAGACTGAAACTCTTCAAAAAGTTCATTATGGTGGAAGTGATCGCAAACTTGTTTGGCAACTACTTTCTCAAGAATTTTGGATAAGAAAGGAAGATTGGATATAGGTCTATAATTGACCAAGTCATCTGGGTCAAGAGACGGTTTCTTAAGCAGAGGTTTAATTACAGCAACCTTAAAAGCTTTAGGTACATATCCCTGTAACAGAGATAGATTAATCACATCTAAAATGGAGGAGGAGATCAAAGGGAATACCTCCTTAAATAACCTGGTTGGAACTGGATCTAACATACAAGTTGAAGGCTTAGATGAAGACAATAATTTTGCTAATTCAGAGAGTTCAACTGGATCAAAGCAGTCTAAACCCGGTTCAGATTCCATGACTACCTCAGGTACAATCGCGGATAGAGGAGTGCTTATGATCTTATTTTTAATAAGATCAATCTTATTTATAAAGAATCCCATAAAATCATTGCTGCTAAGAGCAGGTGGAATGGACGGTTCAACAGAGCTATGGCTCTGGGTGAGTTTGGCAACTGTATTAAAAAGAAATCTAGGATTATTCTTATTCTCCTCTATTAATGAGGAGAAGTATGCTGCTCTTGCTTTACAAAGAGTCCTCTTATACAGCAGTAAACCATTTTTCCAGACTAGGAAGGACTCTCGCAGGCCTGTGGAGCGATATTTTCTCTCCAGTTTCCTAGCATTTTGCTTCAAAGTACGCAGCTCTGCATTAAACCAAGGAGCAAGCTTTCTATTTTTAACGGTTTTCATTTTCAAAGGAGCTGCGTTGTCTAAGGCAATACGCAGAGAACTAGCAACCCCATCAACAAAATCATCAACCTGTGAAGGGGAATAAGCTAAGCTTTTGCACTCTGCAGCACTGCTCAGTGACACAGAGGAGAGAGAAAGTGAAGCAGATTCTTTAAAATTTATAACTGCACTATCTGATAAAGATCTACTAAAATTGAACCTTCTTTTGGGGGAGGAGAACTCTGTTAAAGTAATCCTGAAGGTTATTAGAAAGTGGTCAGAGAGGACAGGGTTGTGAGGAAATACTGTTATTTCTTCACATTCTATGCCGTATGTCAGCACAAGATCCAAAGTATGAAGATGAGAATGCGTGGGACTATTCACATTTTGAACAAAGCCAATAGTGTCTAAGATAGCATTAAAGGCTGCTCTTAAGCTATCGCCTTCAATGTCAGCATGGATGTTAAAATCTCCCACTATGATGACTAGGGGTGTAAATCACATCCATCATGGCGATTCGATTCAGTATCGATTTCCTGAACCAACGATTCGATTATTTTCGATACTCAAGAATACACCACGATTCGATTCGATTCGATTAATCGATTATTTTTTTTATTATTATTATTATTTTTTTTTTACACCTTACAGGCTAAACAAAGTTTCAAGTTTGGAATAAATCAATGAAAGCTGTAATATCATTATGCATTTTCTTTAGAAACAACAGCAAATAACAGAAGTAGAAAAGTTGCATCAAAAAATACTGCAAAAATACTGCACAATATCAGTGTAATCAGTTCAATGCAATACCTCGGCTCCAGAGAAACTGTCCAACATATTTTTTTAGAATGTAATAAATATACTCAGGAAAGAGAGATGTTGCGTAGAGAGTTAGACAGGAATAAAAATAAACTAGATATAAGGAAATTGTTTCAAAGGTCATCTGGGGATGTAGTTTTTGGTAGTATTTTTAATTTTCTAAGAAGAACGGGTATTTTAGGGAGAATATAATAATTTGTCTGGTCCATACTCCATTCTGGAAGGTGGCGGTAATGCACCTATAAGTTGTTTGCCAACCGCCATTAAATAAAAGAAGAAGAAGAAGGCTCCAGTGTCGACGTCACCGCCCCCTTGAGAGATGCTGCACCTCTCCCAGATTGTAGCTGATTGCAAACAGTGCCGCAGACAGCAGGCCGGCTTGTTTTGTTTTTATGACCGAAATTGCGGAAAACAACTCGTGAAGTTCGACCCGCTAGAAGAGCGAGGTGCGCGAGACCGCTGGGACCCTTTTTCCAGCTGAATCTCCGCTCTTTTTGCCCCATTGTCCCTCCGTCGTCGGACTAAACTCGCCCCCACTTCCTCATCGCCTCGGCCGTATCTAGACCCACAGCGTGTAGCCCAGACCACGCTTCAATACTGAGCATAATTTAAAAATGTCTGTGTCAAGCTTGCTGCAACAAACTGCTGTAAGAGTATAACCAGGAAGAGCGGTAGGAGGGCATAATGGGTTTAGCGCCACCACAGCACGGGAGGGGGAATTACACCCAGGAGCAAATGGATAAAAATAGACCGGAGGAAAAAAAAACATGAATCGATTCTATTGCGGACGTGTCGATGCATCGGATCGTCGGCTTTTGGATCGATGCATCGATACAAAACGATTATTATTTACACCCCTAATGATGACCCTGTCAGTATTTAATACCAAATCAGAAAGGAACTCTGAAAACTCATCTAAAAATTCAGAGTAAGGACCTGGTGGACGATACAAAGTTACAAAAAGAAGAGGTTTTCTTGCCTTGAAATTTGGATCAGGGAAATTAAGGGTTAAATGTTCAAAAGAGTTGTAGGTATTAATTGTTTTGGGAGTAATCAGTAAGTCAGACTGGAAGATTGTTGCTACTCCTCCTCCTCGCCCAGAACTTCTGGGGATGTGAAAATTTAAATAGCTTGAAGGAGTTGCCTCATTTATGCTCACATAATCCTCTTGCTGCAGCCAGGTTTCTGTAAGGCAAAACAAGTCAATGTGATTATCACAAATCAAGTCATTAACTAGTAGACTTTTAGAGGAAAGCGATCTTATGTTAAACAGACCGCATTTAATTGTTTTAACTTTTTCCCCAATTGGAGTTATTTTGATTTTAATTAGATTATCATGATTTACTCCTTTGGGAATCTTTGCTAATTTATTAGATTTTGGTCGTGGGCAAGACACTGTCTGGATGGAGTAAAGAGTGGGTAACAGTAGAGAAGCTGCAGAGATGTGTGTTAAACTACAACTCTGCTTCCTGGTCTGCACCCTGGGTGGTCAGGGTTTTGGAGGACTAATAAATGTGGCCAGATTCCTAGAAAGAAGAGCTGCACCATCCAAAGTGGGATGGATGCCGTCTCTCCGAATCAGACCAGGCTTTCCCCAAAAGGATTGCCAATTATTAATGTAGCCCACGTTGTTTTCAGGGCACCACCTAGACAACCAGCGGTTGAATGACGACATGCGGCTAAACATGTCATCACTGGTCAGATCAGGGAGGGGACCAGAGAAAATTACGGAGTCCGACATTTTTTTGGCAAACTTACACACCGAAGCCACACTAATTTTAGTGACCTCCGATCGGCGTAACCGGGTGTCATTACCACCAGCGTGAATAACAATCTTACTGTATTTAACCTTATCCTTAGCCAGTAGTTTCAGGTAGGATTTGATGTCGCCCGTTCTGGCCCCCGGCAAACATTTGACTATGGTCCCTGGTGTCTCTAATGCCACGTTTCTGACTATGGAGCTGCCAATCACCAGAGTGGGCTTCTCAGTGGGTGTGTCACTGAGTGGGGAAAACCGGTTAGAAACGTGAACGGGTTGGTGGTGACCAGTGGGCAGAGATCCACGACTACGCTTTCTGCGTACAGTTACCCAATCGCCTGGCTGCTCAGGCACTTTTGGAGGACAGCTACGTGGGGGGCCTACTTTAACTCCTGGATGTTCAACAGCCTGAAGCCTGGATTCTAACTCTGACACCCTCGCCTCCAAAGCTACAAAAATACTACACTTATTACACATCCCATTATCACTAAAGGAGGCAGAGGAATAACTGAACATCTGACACAGAGAGCAGGAGAGAGGAGAGGAAGAAGGAAGAGTTGGAAAAGAGTCAAGGGAGGGAGAGAGAGAAGCCATAGCAATGCTAAGCTAGCGCTAGCCTAGGCTAGCTACTCCTTGCTATCAGAAATAAAACAGTGTGAAACTGACAAGTGCTCAGTAGAAAAGTGCAGCAGAAGGTGCTATGTTTTAAAGTAGTCAGTTAGAGTTACTTAGATACAGAGATATCACAGAGAAAATAACTTAACTTCAGATGGAGATCCTCTGAACAGCTGCACACTCAATTCAGTCACTGACTGTGTAGGATTCTCTCATCCTGCGAGCATGTGGTAACAGTAGATGTTCGCTTGCATTTTTTTCGTTGACTCTACAGCAATCCCTTACCCATAGCATGCTTGTAGCGACAGTGGAGAGGAAAACTCCCTATTAACAGGAATAAACCTCCAGCAGAACCAGGCTCAGTGTGAGCGGCCATCTGCTGAGGCCGACTGCAGACAGAAGCAGACATAGAAAACAGATATAGAAGCTCTGATCTACAAACACTTTCTATGTTAGAAGAAGTAACTATAAACTGTAGCTCTGCATGTTACTCTGTCTAGGAAAGAAATCGATAAGCAGATGAGATATGAGTTGGTTCTCATATCAAAAGAGGTAAAGGAGAGCATATACAGTTAGTCGCATTAAAAGCTGAGCCTATAGCTAGTTCTAAGAGAGAAACAGGACTACACTCTGAAAACAGGCCTTACTCCATCATCTATTATCAGAGCTGATATTTCTCTCTAGGATAGAGCCACAGCCTAACAGGAATAAAGCCACTATAACGAGAAAAACCAGAGAGAGCATAAAGTTAGAGGTTGCGCAAATTAACCTCCGTTCATGATTTGATTGAAAAGCTGTTAGAAAAACTAAGGTTTGAGATTAAAGCCTGTCTCATCTCTGTCCCATCTCTGTCTCAGGTGTGTTCAGAGGAAACAAGGAGCAGGTGAAAGAATACCAGGATCTCCTTGAACCAATCATCTTCCAGTCTTTTGAGGGTGAGTGATTAGTTAATGTGTAAATACACCAAACGCATTGATTGCATCTGAGGTAAGCACAGCAATGGGTTCAGCAACAGAACTGTTGCTACATGGGTGAGGAATTTATTCAGTGATATGTGGGTAAATTATCAGTAATATATATGTCCCAAGTTTTGATTTATTAAAAGTCGGTGTCCTGACCATTAGATTAGACTATTAGTTTGTCACAACTATAAACATCTTCTGACTAAAAAAAAAACTTTAGTTTGTGTTGTTTTGTAGAGAGATCACCAAGTAGAGGGCGCACTTTAGCTTCCTTCTGCTGGTTGATGAGATGAAGGGAGGTTTGATGAGGTGTTTGCAGGAAGGACTTTGATGCTTATGGCGTCACATTTATTTCAGCACTGTCTGAGGTCACCTACACACTGGAAAAACCATCTAGAAATAAGTAAAACTGTCTAAAATTAAAGGCATACTATGCAACATTTTCCAGTTAATTAATGTGTTCCATAACGTTTTGGATGATTAAATGAGTCATTTCAGGTCGAACAAAGGTTTTCTCGGCCGCCCTGGTGGTCTGTAGGGGAAATACCGTACTTGCAATTGCAGGAGCCCTCGGCCCGCACCCACAGGCTCAGAAGTCTCGTGCATCGCGAGGGTCGGTCTTGCTTTACGGCGAGAACTGCTACACACCCCCATTTAAAAGAATGCTAGTTGCTAGCGCAGTGCCGATATTTGTGCAGTTATCATGGGCGGAACCAGCGAGAAAACAGCCAAAGCCCATGTCGGAGCAGGCAAGAAAGAGGAAAAGGGCTCTGGACAGAGAGAGGAGTCGTACACAGGTTATTTAGACAGATGCATAACAAATAATGTATGAAAACATGCTAAATTTTCAAACTCGAAACAAACAAAATAGTCACTTACCGCAGTAGACATGGTGATTCGTTGCGTTCGCCTGTCTGCTAAGCTCAAAACAACCGCGCCTGGCTTGACGGAGAAACCAGGAGAACAGCTGTGCATATTTACAACGGTGCACTTTTACTTTCGCCCTCTGGGGGGAGCCTCGCTGGAAAATCAACACCGGCTGCATAGTATACCTTTAAGTGCATTTCCCCTTAATTTTAGTAGGTTAATGAGATGATTTGCCAATGGAATGAGTATTTTTACTCTTAAAATAAGATATTTAGATAAAGTGCACTTGAAATAATAAAAATGCAATTGTGTTTCCTTATTTAAATGTAAATTGTCTTGTTCCATTGGCAAAATGTCGGTTATACCTTCTCAATTTAAGAACAAACGCACTTATTTTAAGAAAAAAATGACTTATCTAGATTTATATAAAATGTAAAATGTTTTTTTCCATGCTTACACTGGAAAAAAAATCGAACATTTTACATTTTATATTTTTTAAATATAAAATGGAACATTTTATATTTTTTAAATATAAAATAGAACATTTTATATTTTTTAAATATAAAACATAAAATAGAACATTTTACATTTTATATTTTATAAATATAAAATGTTTTATTTTATATTTTTAAAATATAAAATAGAACATTTTATATT
Organism: Cyprinodon tularosa; assembly: GCF_016077235.1. Taxonomy (NCBI): domain Eukaryota; kingdom Metazoa; phylum Chordata; class Actinopteri; order Cyprinodontiformes; family Cyprinodontidae; genus Cyprinodon; species Cyprinodon tularosa. The sequence continues at coordinate 1,660,909 of NW_024039418.1, read as the reverse complement.
TTATATTTTTTAAATATAGATTTAGATTTTTTCCAGTGCAGCTTGGAGAAGTCCAGCACAGTGTCTGTGGAAGGGGCGTAGCCACATTTGTATTCACTGCGACACACGCAGACGACCTGGTTTCTAAGTATAAATCAGTCTTAAGTGGAATTCACTACTGTTCTTGCCCCCAAAAAGCACAATTATTCCTCATGGATTAGTGCTATATTTGAATAAACAGTTGCATAATGACATACAGTGATACTTCCTCCCCGTGCTCGGGACCTTAGCATGCGCACGGACCCAAGCTCACGTTGGAGGAGCTGGCACGCGCGATTTTCTGCCGTTTCTCGCACAGGTGTGATTTTGTTCTGCACTGGTAGATAAACGATGTGCAGAAATAGTTTAACATACCTGTGAGTATGTTTATTTTCTTCACGGGTGTTTTGAAATAAATGTGACGCCATATTGGATGTTTTTTTTTTGTTTCTTCCTTCCCAAGGAGGAAGGTGGTGTTTTCTTCCTCCTTAGATGAACTTTATTTTTGTGCTTCATATCTGAGCTTCAGATTTATATCCCTGACCTTTTGCCAGTTTTTTTTCCTCTCAGTGATTAAAAAATTTCCTCTTATTAACCCCTGTCATTCATATTCATCCACCACTTACTGCTCACAGGAGGACGGAGATGTTCTGAACCGATGAGCATAAACCCTGACTTTATTATCCACCTGCAACCATTGCAGTGAGGGGAGAGCATCCCATAATAAGAAGTTTCCCTTGGTCCATTCACAATAGAAGAGGAATAATTGGAGTGTAGACAGGATAATAGAGGGAGATATAAGTCGACTCCATAGAGCCTTAGTTCTTGTTCTGCATAAATTAGCACAGACTCCTGAAGTTAATTGGCTGAACTTTGGAGGATAACATGGTTTTTATTTCTTTGTTTTTACGATTAATGTTAATCAGAAAGCAGAAGACAGACTTTTGATTAGTGCTTTGAAAATGATTTGTTAATTCTAGATGATTTCCTAAAGCAGAGACATGCAGTGTTGCACTTTTATTTCTACATGCAGAATGTAGAAACAAATTATATCATTAGGCCAAAAAATGGCAGTTTAAAACATAAACAGAGATCGACCTGAATTCAGACCTTAGTGTCGGCCTTCAAATATCAGTCAGTTTTAGACTATAGATATTTTTTTATTGTTTTAAAAGATCCCAGTGAGGTTTTTTTTTTTAAGGGAGTCCTAAAAAAACTGGTAACAGCAGGTAGATTTAAGTTTATCATAAATAAATATTGAAAATCCTAATAATATGAAATACCTCTTTTAAAACAAAGCTTAACTGCATTAAAACTGTATCACATGTGACTACTGCTGATTACTTAGAGAATCAGGTCAGAACCGTCACTATTTCCAACCTACAGCAGGGATTCTCCTGCGGCCGTGAGCTATGAAGATAATCTGGAGCGGCGTAGAAGAAGATGGCGCAGGAGGCTTGACATGATGTCATATCTGTACGCTTATATGTTAGTGTTTGATCCGAGCAGGTTATAGACAAAACATGCTTCCTATTGAACTGGATGATGGACCTCTGTCCTTTTTTTCTTCTTTTTTTTTTACAGAAATATTGTTTATTTATTTGTAGTTAATTGGTTTGCTTTTTTTTATTAGAGCCACAAAAATTATCTTATTTTTTTATTGGAATTTTAGAAGATTTATTGTTGGTTATAATAGAAATACATGGAGCCTATATAAACATTTTGAATTTAATAACGTCAACATGCTCTATCCAGAACTCCTCAATTGGAAAAGCTTTATTTTTACCTGGTTTATTTTAATAAGAAAATCTTGTTCTAATAATCTTTGGCTATCAGATTATTAATTGAAAAAATAATCGACAGATGAATTGATTTGCAAAATAATTCTTAGTTGTAGCTCTAGATCTGATATCTACGGGAGAGGATTAGGGCCACTGAAAAAAAAAGTTAACTGATTTTTAAATTTTATTTCAGTTTGATATGGGAAAAAAGTCAGGATTCTGACTTTAATCTCAGAATTCTGACTTTTTTTCCCATTTTAAACTGAAATAAAATTTAAAGATCAGTTAACTTGGCCCTAATCATCTTCCGTAGATATCAGTGTCTCTATCAGTCCAGATACTGGAGAATCTTCAAGATCTGGTTACAATTGGCCTGATCTATGGGGGCAGCTCTATTCAGTCTATTTCTATAATACATTTAACTTAGGTTAAAAATATCTTGAACAGCAGAATAGTTTGATTCTGCATCTGATTAGATAAATATAGTCAGTTATAAACCTTAGAGTTACATGTTTGTTTTTACAATATAATTTGTCCTGTTAACAAAATTAACTGTTTTAAAACTTTCTTTCTGACTTTATAATAAACTGGTTGCCTTTTGGGACAGACATGTGGACATTTATAAAGATTGTGCCTCTATATAAACTGATTCCAAAAAATATAAACAGTAATGATGATTGACACAGCAAATATAGCTCTGGTATCTGAAGTGTATCAGGATCTGCAGATCAGAGGTGAGAAAATGTGGTTTGCTGAATCCAAACAGGTTACATTTCCCCCGTGAGATCATGTAGAAGTTATCTAAAGATAGCATAGCCTGGGAAAAAGACCCGGAAAAGAAAAAAAGCTTGAGCTAAGAGTCAAAGCTGCTCTGCAACCGACAATTTTAGGGGTACAATCCATCTGCAAAACAACCATCAAACAGATGGTTTATGGCAAGAATATCTAGAAACATAAATGTTTCAATTTAAGGTTAAGCACCAAATCCTGCAGTGCTTCAGTGGTAGTGAATCAAACAGAGAAGATAACTGTCTTCTTAAATGCAGAACCTGCTATCTATCCTCTCTGAAACACACGATAGCTTTCAAAATGACACTTTAAGCTGCAGTTGTTGTGCTTAGACAGTAGATGTTCTATTTGGACCAGCGGGCGACAGAAACACCGAGCTAACTACAGTCATCTCTCTTTGCAGGACACGCCGTCATCCCTAAATACTACTATGTACCGGCTGACTTTGTGGAGGCGGAGCAGAACAAACATGGCAGCCAGAAGCGTTTCCCTAGCAACTCTGGTCGGGATGGGAAGATGTTTCTGTGGGGTCAGGCCCTGTACAACATAGCTAAGCTGCTCGGTGGGTTTCTCACAGTTTCACCCTAATCCGCACTGGAAAAACGATCTAGAAATAAGTTAAAATTTTCCTAAATTAAGTATATTTACCATTAATTTGAGTAGGTTAATTAGATAGTTTGCCAATGGAATGAGTATTTTTACTCTTAAAATAAGTTAATTAGATAATATGCACTTGAAATAAGACAATGCAATTGTGTTTTATTATTTTAAGTGTAAATTGTCTTGTTCCATTGATAAAATGTTTCTTTTATCTCCTCAAACCAAGAACAAATTAACCTATAAGAAAAAATGACTAATCTAGATTTATATAAAATGTAAAATGTTCGATTTTTTTTCCATGCTTACACTGGAAAAAAATCGAACATTTTACATTTTATATATTTTTTAATAAAATGGAACATTTTATATTTTTTAAATATAAAATTTAACATTTTATATTTTTTAAATATAAAATGGAACATTTTATATTTTATATATTTCTTAAATAAATTGGAACATTTTATCATTTATATTTTTCAAATATAAAATAGAACATTTTACATTTTATATTTTTTAAATATAAAATGGAACATTTTATAGTTTATATTTTCTAAATATAAACTATAAAATTGAACATTTTACATTTTATATTTTTTTAATATAAAATAGAACATTTTACATTTTATATTTTTTAAATATAAAATGGAACATTTTATATTTTATATTTTCTAAATATAAAATGGAACATTTTATATTTTCTAAATATAAAATGGAACATTTTATATTTTATGTTTTTTAAATATAAAATGGAACATTTTATATTTTATATTTTAAGTTTTTTAAATATAAAATGGAACATTTTATATTTTTTAAATATAAAATGGAACATCTTTTATTTTTTAAATATAAAATGGAACATTTTACATTTTATATTTTATATTTTTTAAATATAAAATGGAACATCTTATATTTTTTAAATATAAAATGGAACATTTTACATTTTATATTTTATGTTTTTTAAATATAAAATGGAACATTTTATATTTTTTAAATATAAAATGGAACATCTTATATTTTTTAAATATAAAATGGAACATTTTATATTTTTTAAATATAAAATGGAACATTTTACATTTTATATTTTATATTTTTTAAATATAAAATGGAACATTTTACATTTTATATTTTATGTTTTTTAAATATAAAATGGGACATTTTACATTTTATATTTTATGTTTTTTAAATATAAAATGGAACATTTTACATTATATATTTTATGTTTTTTAAATATAAAATGGAACATTTTACATTTTATGTTTTTTAAATATAAAATGGAACATTTTATATTTTTTAAATATAAAATGGAACATCTTAGATTCCAAAAATGTTTTAATGCTGTTAATCATTCCTTTTATTTCCATTTGTGTTCCATAACGTTCCAGTGGACGAGCTGATCAGCCCTAAAGACATCGACCCGATCCACCGATACGTCCCTCGGCAGGATCAGCGCAACGTCAGCATGCGCTACTCCAACCAGGTTAGCTTACACCGCTCTGTGTCCGTATTTCTATGCATTACCAAACTGAATATCAATCACTACACATGAACAGGATTTAATCTGATACCTCGATTAGAATAATGACCTCGGGGTTCCAGGTATTTACTTATTTATGTGTTCATATGTGGGAAAATAAAGGAGAACCGCTTTAATGATCAGTCGTCCATTACTGCACCAGTTCTCTACTTGTTAAGTAATTTACTCCACAAAATAATAACCACATCGCTGTTCAATAACAATAAAATTTTTATCAACATCTATTAAACCAAATGTTAAAATGGGGAAGAGAGATGAATAATTCAGTGAAGTAAATAATGCGTCATGTCAAATTTCACATCAGAGGATAATAAAACTATTAGCCTTAGAGATGTAGATAAATAAAGCCTTCATTAAACTGATTGAATAATGGTGGGATTTAGCTGAGGGTGTTTCTCCCTCCTAATCAGAACATTTATTAGTCGAGCATAGAAATCTGTCCTGTCTCCTGGCTGGATGAGGTGAAATGGACACACTGGTTGGCCTGAGCAGAAACCTCCTCGGGGGGGGGGGGTTGGGTTGGCTGGTTGGCTCAAATTAAAACAATGCAGCCAGTTTGACTGGCTCAGATTCTGAAAAATCTAAAAAACAAACAGCTGCTTTTCTTAAATGTTAATAAAGCAGATCTGCAGTCCTCGGCCGGCTGGCAATCAAAATACAAAACTGCAAAAAAAAAAGTGTTCATAAACTGAAACAGAAGAGGTTTCGGATTTTAATACAAATATCAAGAAAAGAAAACGCAGCAAAAAAAAAAAAAAAGACTGAACAGTTTAAAAGTGGGTAAATTCGCACAAGAAACACAAGAGTTCACCAATTAGTTCACCATAACAGCAGCTGAACTCTAAGTCACTGATGACCAAAGGTCCTCCCTGGTTCCGGGCCATCTTCTCATGTCTCTAGTCTTGTCCTGTACTCTTACCACACCCCCATCCATCGTAGCTTTAGGTCTAAGCTCTGCTGTATCTCTGCCTCAGTCACGTCTGCTGCTCTTCTAAACCTTTTCAGGCTGCTATAAAATCCAGTTTTAACCTTGCAGTAACCTAACCTTACTCCGCCAGATGGATTTGCCCCGCATATCCATCTGGGAACCTTCCGTTGAAGTAATTTTGGGAAGGGGCGAAAATACTGGTTAGCTGATTGGCCTATGTTGGTGATAGACGGGCCAAATAAACCAATCAGATCAACGAAGCATATGACGTACTAACAGAGCGACGACGAAGAGGAGCCAATTGATAGATCAAACTCTTGTCGAAACCAGTCGGGAGAAGAGCAAAAACATCTTTTCCTCTGAGAAAAGCCTCCAGAGCAGTGTTTTGCTCTTCTTTCAGTGAAGAAATACTCTGTAATTCTGATAAAACTTGCTGGATAGCCACGCTAACGCTAGTTTCATCGGCTGAAGCCGCCATGTTCTTTAGACTGAACTGTCGCGCTTCTCGTTGCGTCACACCTCAACCTGCCTCAAAGCCAATGCTGATTGGACGTTCGTTTGGTGAACGGCTCCAAATTTTCTTTAACGGAGAGTCTGCAGACTGATCTGCGAGTGAAACCTTGAAAGCTCGCGACATCAGGATGGTCTCACGAGGCTAGCAGTAACCTGGCAGGAGCCATATTGAATGTGGGATGGCTGCCGTTCAGTCTGTCCGTTAATTCAATTCAGTTCAATTAAGTTAAAAGGAGGGATGTTTAGTACAATACTTCGAGCTGATTGGGTGATGTGCCAGCTAGTACCCGCCTTCAATAGGATGCTTTCAGTCAATTGCTTCTTGAGTGTTTTCACAACTAGCTTAGAAGCTGATAAATCAAACTTTTTCCAAAGAAAATCACAGACATCCTTCCCATCTACAAATGAACAATGTGCTTCTCTCGGCTCCTTTTCTAAAAGAGAAATTGTCGTTGTTTTAGCTAAAACCGAGTCAATTGCAATATCAACAGGCGAGTCCTCCAGTGTAGCCATGTTTGTTATGCCCCAGCAAGGGCGTCATTCCTACATGTGCCGCCCCGAAAACACTGCTGGCATGTCATTGGTCCAACTCGCTGGTTGTTACGAGACGGATATATTAGCGAGACTGAAGACATTTCACAAAAATCCAGCTTAAAGCGGAAGATGAATCCAGTTTGACAGTCGGGATAAATGTAGGACTGTGATCTACATGCTTTGAAATAGATTTAAGTCTTCTAAGTTTTGTTTGCAGTACAGCTCAGATTGTTCGTGTTTTTCTCTTAGTTAAAGGAATTATAGGCTTGTGGCCTATAAATTAACCTCAGCTTTAACTGTGTTAAAAACTAACCTCCTTGGTGACATAGTGCATGAGCAGCAGCCTATTGTTCTAAGGAAACGTAGCGAAGCTTTATTGTTTCTGTTTCCTCTCCATATCAAGCCTTCTCTGTGTGTTTGTGGTCCATAATCACAGCTCTGGGCTGCTCCTACATTCTTCGTTTCTAACGGATCTTACTCTTGGTAGATCTTTGTGCAATGAAGTCTTAATTGTGTTCCACCCATCAAAAGCAAACCAGCAGAAGTTATCATATATCATGCCTCGCCAGCGGCCGAGCTTGCAGATGAGGATTAAGCCCAGCCTATATACTTGACTAAATGGCATCATGTCTGAGGTGTGATCCATATCGTTTGTGGCTGGCGATTCGGAGGAGATGAAAGCTGGAGATATTACACATTCAAGGGCTTCATGGACATTTTTTCCTCCGCCTATATATTCCATCTGTTTTAGTTGCTTGACTGATAAGGCAAAGCTAGAAGAAAGCAGAGGGAGAGGATAAGACTTTAGAGGTATGACAATTGCTAGAATAAATCCACGTATCTGCGGACGGAACAAAGGAAATATTTTTATCCCCAGTTTTTGAGTTTCTTCACTGTCTCCTGTTTCATTGTAGATAACATGTTTTACCTTGTGTCAGATTAAACTTCTCTGTTTCTAAGAATCGGGGCGCAGCTTAAAGCATTTGACTGGCAGTAGGGGTCTATGAAGGTAGATTTGTTTCTTTATTATTCAATCAAAAAAAAGGTTGCTTAAATCAAAAAATATATTTTCAATTAAAAAAATCTTCACTTCAATGAAAAAAAAAACTTTTCAATCAAAGAAAAAAGGTATTTGAATGCAAAAATATATTTGAGACTAAAAATAATAAATTTGAACACTGCTTTTCTTTGATTGAAAATGTTTTATTTGATAGAAGTGCAGTCTTTTTTGTTTAAAGCAACTTTTTTAATTAGTAGTTTAGTCCATTTCATCACACTATGCAAAAGTTTTATTTTCTATCCCATGTGTGGAGTTTGTGATGGGGAAAAAACATTCACCCGTTCTTTCACTCGTGTCGATGCCGGAGGAGAGTCAACAAAATAATTGGCTGAGCAATAGTGCGTCACGCTTACATTCTAAATTGATTCGTCATGAGCTGACTAATGGAGCCTTCAGAGCAGTTTGCAGAGATAGGTGTTGAGATACATGTTGGCCAATCACATGCCCCTCCCCCCTCCCGTGATGGAGCTGATCTGTTGTCATGGCGACATAATTCACCACCTCTGGAACAAGCAGTTCCCCTCCAAACCAGAGGGTGGCAGCAGTAGGGTGTCCTAATTAATCTAACATATTGTTAGTTAATCAATGATAGACTGACAACATATATGCATTAAAGGAATAGTACACCCAAAACATGATTAGCCTTCATTTTCTACTCACCCCCATGCTGAACAACACTCTGGAGTACTTTTTTGATATCTCAAATGCATCTGGAGATCTGGGAGGCTTCTTGCTGTCTGCTGACATTCAAATAATGGAGGTCTATGGCGCCCGAGGCAGAAAGGTCCATAAAAGTCCACAAAAAACGTGTCAATATTCCTCCATACTGCTCGTCCAATGTATTCCAAGTGTCCTGAGTGGGTAGCGTCCATAATTTACTCGAAACAAAGTCATTTAGAATGTTTTTAGAGCATAAACAGTAGTGTATAGGATTTCCTGAAAGCGCGTTCACGACGCTACGGAAACCGCGGCAGACCAACCCAGATGAAAGTGCGCATTCAGCGTCTGCTCTGCCGATAATGCAAGCGTAGAAGAAGAAATGTGCTGTTTACCTGTGCAAAGAAAGAAACAACGAAAGAAAAATGTCTGAGGACTTCAGTGCTGAGGAAGAGCATGAGTTCTTTGCCGAGCTGAATGCGCACTTTCGCTGGGGACCTCCATTATTTGAATGTCAGCACACTGATTCTTGAAACTTCGGCAAAAACATGTCCCACTAAGAAAAGTGCTAATTCTGTTGGAAAGAAATAAAATTTTCATGAATAAAAACAATCAAGGTTATAATCAGGGGGTCCTTTGCACAAATGCAAGGTTCTTTTAAAGTTTTTTTATTTTATTGTTAATTTAATGATTATATGCTGGCCCATTGCCTATAAAATCAGTTGTCCTTGGATAGGAGATAATCATTTCAACTTGATTAAAAAAACAAAAAGTAATAATTGAATTGAATAATATCTTTACCAAATGAAAGGGTACATTTTAATATGTATTTAAAACTACAAACAGTGAGTTTTGAACAATAATAACCATTATTTTGTGATTGTTCAAAATGTGTCCCACATATTTGTCACCACCGTCAGATATTTATAAAAAGCAATAAAATCAGGCAACTAAAAGGTCAACTACATGCCTGAGGACCCCATTTTCAAATCTTCAGCTCTACTGGATGCCTTAAGGTCACTCAAGCTCCTGTAGGTTTGCTATTTTCTCTTAAACTTGTTCATATTTTTTGGACACTGCTAATGTCACAACCATAACATGTCAACACCGTCTCTTTTGTATAAAAAATATTAGATTAGATTATGACATAAATGTTTACTTTTTAAGAAGAGGTCTAAAGTAGCTAGCAACAGAGGGGAAACAAGATGGCTAATGTGAACAACTCATGCATATCATGTGAAAGAGTAGGATTTTGTCACCACCGTCAGACGTCACCACCGTCAGATTTTCTGTCTGACGGTGGTGACGCACAGTCTGACGGTGGTGACAAAAAACTACAAATGGCTCTCAATGGAGGCTAGAAAATAATTGTTGATCTGTAATGTTTCATTAACCTCTTTTATATTTTTATTTATGTAATTCCGCCTAGATTTCTTACATATTGTATAACCCTAGGGGATGGGGTGTGCCTTCCCTGTCTCTCAATTCACTATTATGCCATGTTCATTTGGTTTACATCATTTGGGATGCACATAGTGCACCTACTACCTACCTACATAGCACATAGTATACAATATTCCTTGTAAGCTATGGCAGGGCAACATTTAACCAAATCTAACATTTACTGTAATTCCCCCCAATTTCATAGTCATTACACTCAACTTTGACTTTATGTATTTTAGGAAGTTATGGCTAGGAAGCAGCTATCTGTGAAGGAAAGAAGGAAAAGAAACAGGGAATATCAAAAGAAGTGTGAAGGCCTACTGACAAAAAACCTACATATATTCAAGCAATTACTCAGAAGGTTCAAAATTTCTACCATAATGCAGCACGAATGACAACTGACAAACAGGACACAATCACACGCAAGAAAATAAAGCATCAGAGAATGATTCTGACTGATAATGATATTTCTTAATTGTACCTTATATTCCTTGAAAAATATTTGTCACAGTGCTCATGATTGTTATTTTTTGGACCAAATAGTTAAATAAAGTTAATAAGCAAGAAACCATTGACTTGAATTGTATACAGTTTGGAATTGTATGTTGAAATGAGGCCACTGTCACCACCGTCAGTTCTAAAGTCACCACCGTCAGAGGGCTTTTTATTCGTTTTAAATTAATATGCTTGCAATATGTTTCTTCAGTGCTGTTCTCTCATTAAAGTAATGGTCTCTTTTAATACAAAAATATGTTTGTTAAATAAAAAAACATGACTTTTTCTATTTAGGCTTAAAGTAAACGTTATCTGATGTTAGATATTTTAAAGGACTACACATGATACAGTTAAAAAAAAATTAACAAAAATGATTATTCAACATTTAACAGCATAAATGTGTGCTAACAATGCCAGATAAAGATTTAAAAACTCTAAATACTTATTAGACCAAATAAATAAAAAATAATTAGCTTTTTATTGTGTCTGATGGTGTTGACAAAAACAAAGTAATAACTGGAAAAATGCCTATTTTATGAAAGAAATACAAAATGAGGAGGTTGCACCTGTACACTGCTGAACAGCCAAGACCTTGGTCTATAACAATATACCTTCAGATTTTGTAATCCAACTAACTTTTTATTTTCAAAATTAAAACCTGTTTTATCCAAATTCCCAAGAATCAGTGAGCAGACAGCAAGAAGCCTCCCAGATCTCCAGATGCATTTGAGATATCAAAAAAGTGCTCCAGAGTGTTGTTCAGCATGGGGGTGAGTAAAAAATGAAGGCTAATCATGTTTTGGGTGTACTATTCCTTTAATAATGATTCACATCAATTTATTAGCATTAAATTGACAAATGGAGATTTATTGCTCTTTTCAAAACCATTTTTTTTTGTTTTGTGACAGAAAAGGAAATTTTGTTTTTCTGTAAGTCATCTTGAAGCCTTCTGAATAATTTGAGATAAATACCTGCTTAACCCATTCTAATTTGTTATTATGCAGAACCATTGCTTTTAATTCAGCAAGCATTGATGTATAAACATGTGTTCAAAATCAGGATGTTCCCTGCCTGGCCACCCTTATGGAAATTTGATGGCTATGCATTTGGTAGGTGATTGTGGTAAATAGACGAAGACTCATTTACCACTTCAGGTCAGGGATCTGCAGCCTTTAAAGTTAAGTGACGCAAATTATTACATGACTTTTTAATAAAACGCAATCAATTATTTTTTGTTAAATATCTGCCGTAGGAATACTGTTGCGGATCTTAAACAATTACCCTAACGACTCCCTTTTCAGAGGCATAGGCCAGTATCTGGTCTTGTTGGCTAACAACAACCTCAACAACGCCCCATTACTAAGAGGTGGACCTGTTTTTTTTTGGTTACATTTGCATGTTTTCTAAACCATAACAAGGCTTTTGTTTCTGCCACTCTACAAGCCTGGAACTCAAACCCACATCCAGAAATTTCGAACTGAAAAAGCTTCAAGGATGGGAAGCGAAATGTCTTCAACCTAGGAAACAAAGTCCAGTGGATTGTTTTTTAACTTTGTTGGGATGACTATGATCTGGATGATGGAGAATAGCTTTTAAAATAAAGAAAAACATAAAATGATTCACAAAGAAGAAACACAGATTTTCTTCTATAGGTTATTATTTGGTGTAAAAAATGATAATAAAACATAATTTTCAAGCTAATAATAAGAGAATATCTCTAGCAACATATGTCACGTGCTTTTAGCGTCATTCTGTTATGAAAATTCAATTCGTATATTCATTATAAAAACCACTAAAACTTCTAGGACTGCCGTCTGTTATGATGATACAGTGGTTAGTTCTTTATTTTTAGCCACCATTAAGAGCCATTGTAGAGGGCCCAAAGAGCCATTTGTTGCTCTGTAGCCTCGGGTTGCAAACCCCTGCTTTAGGCATTTAAAGGGGTATATATAGCAGGGGTTGACGTTGAGGATTTTTACCACTTGCCCTTTGGGCAAGTGACTTCCTTTCATTTGCCCAGAAACAATTTTTACTTGCCCAGTATAATTGATAAATATAGTTCCTAATATTAATTTTTGTATATATATCAATGAAACATGTTTGTTTTTTAAATGTTTTTTTGTAATTCAGTATTTTTTCAGTTTCCAGGTTCCTGGTGTGTATCTGCATGCGTCAGATAATGAACTCAAGCCTACATTACCGTGTTAACATGCTTTTCAATCCTTCCTGCACATTCTTTTCAAACTAAACTTTGCTTTAAACTGTTGTGTGCTTGGAAAAATATAAATTGTAATGTTAAAAATCAAAAAAAAATTTGACAGGTTAAAAACTTAAAATAAATCACAAGACAGAAGTCAATGTCACAAATGAACAGAGATGGCAAAAGTACTCACTTTCCGTAATTGAGTAAAAGTACAGATACTTGTGTTAAAAAATACTCTGGAAAAAGTGGAAGTACTGATTAAACTTCTTTACTCAAGTAAAAGTAACAAAGTACAGGCTTGTAAATTTACTTAAAGTATAAAAGTAAAAGTAGAAACCACTTTTTTCATGCCGTTGCCTACATTTTAAATGGATGTCTGCCAATAGGACTAGATCTCCGTTGTGTTCATTTTCAATCATCTCGTCGTCCATGCTACTATGCTAACGCCACCGCCACCAAGCTGCAATGATTTGCCGCCAATGAATACCGCCGAATCTGTCGATTCATCTTGTAGTGGTGCGTCAAATGCAACGTAGATTCCCATCCAATTAGATTGAATTTGGTATTGATGACGTGAAAAATAATAACGGTAACTCCATTTAAATGATTCAAAACTAAAGTAATGAGCCAATTTTTTAAAATGTAAGGAGTAGAAAGTACAGATATTTCTGTAAAAATGTAAGGAGTAGAAGTAAAAAGTCGCCATAAAAATAAGTAGTAAAGTAAAATTATCAGAAAAATCTACTTGAGTACAGTAACGAAGTATTTGTACTTCGTTACTTCCCATCTCTGCAAATGAATAACTTTTATTTTAGAGTCACGGTATGTTTATACAAGATAATACTATTAATATAATGTGACTTTTCTAGAGAATCATTATACATAGTTATTTTATACAGGGTTTCCACAGTCTGACATCATTTCAGAATTCCCTGACTTTTAACTGACTCAGGATTAGTTTTCCCTGACAAAATAAATGCAGCAACAAGACAATAATAATAACATAAATTTTTTAATTTATGACCTGCATCACTGAACAGAAGACTGCCATATGACAGCCATATTTACACTGTGCGCATGGCATACAATTATCCCAATTTTCCTAATCCCTGACCGATCATTTTTAATCTAGGGTTATCTGGGTGGTGGGACTGTTACTGTACTTACATTTTTTGCCTTGTTGTTGTTTTTTAGCCTGCCAAGTTGAAAAAAATGTGTCTGATTCTTCAGCAATTCCGGGCAAAAATCACACCATCTGGCGGAAAATCACGCGGCTTTTTCAAATCACGCGAGAATGTGTACAAAATAAAAATGGCGCCGGCAACGCTTCTGTGTCGTTTTCATAGAATGTTGGTGATTTTAAAATAATTTTGAGTGATAAATACATTTTTTTTCGCGATCATTGCACTTGCCCGGTGGGCAAATGTAATGAAATTTGTATTCTCCCGACAATAGAAACTACTTGCCCCTGGAGATCAGGCAATGGTTAAAATCGAGCCCTGTATAGTAAAGAAATAAAAACTGTAAGCTTAGGTAGTGATCCTTAAAAGGTAGGAACGTTTGGAGGTTCCAACAGGACATTTTGAAACGGCTAACGTTATGTTTTGGGAAAGTCCTGACCACAGATGTTCTGAAAACACGTGAACACAGTTTAAGAGGAGGGTCTGTGATAAGAAGCACATCAGATGAGCTCTACTTGCCTTAAATGTGCTTAGAAATCCTGCAGGATCGATACCAGAAGCCTGCTGCTGGATACAAAAAACCTTTTTAAGCTGATTCTGGTGTGTCTGTCTCTATAGATTGAAGAAAAAATTTTTTTATTTTAACATGCATTTACATTGTTTGTTGTTAAATCGCAGCCCATCCCTGCAGACAGAGGCTATTATTAAAATCCTGATCCATGCAGGTCTGATTTGAAGTCTTTGTCAATAGAAAATCAGCATGAGCTTCTTTGTATGGAGCGTGATTTCTCCCAGTTGGGAAGCAGACTGAAAATACGCCGCACCATCGAACTTGCAGCCTTTGCCTCTATGAATTCAGCATCTAAACTAGTTTCCCCTGTGAGCAAAAACTGGCTCCTGTCAGGTCGGAAGCATATTTTATCAAGATTGTCAGAAGTTTTATCACAGCGAGAATATTTCGCAACTGCTTGGAGAGGCTGCGGTGCAATTTGCTGTAAGCCTGGCCTCTGATGGGAGCAGGCACCACCCAGCATGCAGCCAAACCAACAAAGGCCCTCATGCTGGGATTGACTTTTTTCTTTCATTGTTTTTGTCACAGAGCTTCCAATGAAATTGATAAAGAATGTTAAGTCGACTTTCTCTGTGGGATATTTGTTTTTTTCCTGTAATATAATCAAAATACGCTTCCAGTCACCATTTGGAAAGAAAGTCATACCCTGTAGACATTTAAAATGAACTTATGCACATTAATGGGTAACCAAACTGCAAAATCTAAATCTACATAAGTAATTTTTTCTTAAAATAAGAGCATTTTTTCTTGAATTCTTGAATTCAGACTAAAACTAGTCAAAGACCTGTGAGCATTAGAGCACAGTAAATGCGTCAACTGTTTCCCTTAAACTCACCAGCTGGTTCTGATGTTTATTACGTTATATATTTAATTTTTTACCAAGTCAATTCAATTCAATTTATTTCTATAGCGCCAATTCACAACACATGTCATCTCAAGGCACTTTACAGTTCAACCAGATCATCCAGTCAAATTGATTCAAAGTTTTCTATCTAAGGAAAACCAGTTGATTGCATTGACTCTTCAGCAATCCCTCACACTAAGCATGCTTGTAGCGACAATGGAGAGGAAAAACTCCCTTTTAACAGGAAGAAACCTCCAGCAGAACCAGGCTCAGTGTGAGCGGCCATCTGCTGAGGCCCACTGGGATTCAAGGGGACAGAAGCAGAGACACAGAAAGCAGCTGTAAAAGGCGGCCCCGTCCAGGAAACAGCCAGGGCAGATGAGCTCCGAGCCAGCTCCCATGCCAGAGGACGAAGAGATCACATCCAGTTAGTCACAGTCAGAGAAACAGGACTACACTGAAAAACAGGCCGATCTCCAGCATCTAGAAACAAAGGTGTTGATGGCAGCAGCACAGCTGATATTTCTCTCCAGGATGGAGTCACAGCCAAACAGGAACAGACCAGATGAAGCTACTATGAGAAAAAGCAGAGAGAGCAGAACGTTAGAGATTTAACTAACAGATTCTGCAGAGCAGGAGAATAGAGGTGAGAGAGAATTGAGGAAGTAAGTGAGGCATTTTGCCAATGGAGCGAGACAATTTACATTTAAAATAAGAAAAAACAATTCCATTTTCTTATTTCAAGTGCATATTGTCTAATGATCTTATTCTAAGAGTAAAAATACACTGGAAAAACGATCTAGAAATAAGTAAAAACTTCTTAAAATAAGTGAATTTACCCTTAATTTGAGTAGGTTAATGAGATAGTTTGCCAATGGAAGGAGTATTTTTACTCTTAAAATAAGATACTCATACTAAGGTACTCATTCTGTTGGCAAACTATCTCATTTACCAACTCAAACAAAGGGTAAATATGCTTAATTTATGACATTTTTACTTATTCGTAGATAATTTTTCCAGTGGAAGACAGAGAGTTGAGTCGTTGAACATGCCTCTGGATGTGGCTGAAAAAGGATCATTTGTTTCTCTGCTGTCATAGAGCTGTTTTCCACGGCTGTTGTGCTGCCATACTCTGGTGTGGCTCCAAATATCAAATGTCACCAGATAATCATCCTCTGTGGGCCAACATCTAATGGCTTTTTTGGAGCTACCTTTAACCTCAAAATCATTTTTACAGGACAGCGTGATAGGAAAGACCACTTAGTCCTGACAGTGTTTGGGAATAATTGAGATGGATTTTCACAAGCTTGTGCACTTGTGACAGTGGAACAACCTGCCAGAGACACAGGCTGTAAATGTTGAAATCTTTTATGGAAACAACAAACAGCAGAGCGGGCTGGATGACCAGTGGGTTGGAAACAAGACAGCAGCATCAACCAATAAGGCGAATCTGCAGCATAAACTGCAAAAAATTTAAATCTAAGTAATCAAGTTTTTTCCTAAAATAAGTGCATTTTTTCTTGAATTGAGCAGGTAAGTCAGACACTTGGCCAATTGAATAAGACAATTTACAATTAAAATAAGAATAAAACAACTGATGTCTCTTATTTCAAGTGCATAATATCTAATTATCTTATTTTAGGGGGGAAATACTTGTTCGATTGGCCGACCATCTTACTTTGCTGCTCAAATTAAGGTTATATACACTTATTTTCTGAAATTTTTTATTATTTTCAGAATGTTTTTGCAGCATACGACTCAAGAGTAAACGGCTAGACAGCAAAAACGATCTAGAAATGAGCTCAAATGTCTTAAATTACGTGTATTTACCATTAATTTGAGCAGGTAAATAAGATAATTTGCCAATGGAATGAGTATTTTTACTCTTAAAATAAGATAATTAGATAATATTCACTTAAAATGAGACAAGGTAATTGTTTTTGCTTATTTTAAATGTAAATTGTCTTGTTCCATTGGCAAAGTGTCTCACTTACCTCCTCAGTTCAAGAAAAAATGCTCTTATTGCAAGAAAAATAACTTATTTAGATTAAAATAGTTTTGCAGTGCACTGCAAAAAAAATCTAGAAATAAGTGAAGATTTCTTAAATTAAGTGAATTTAACCTTAATTTGAGTAGATAAGAGGATTTGCCAATGGTATGAGTATTTTTACTCTTAAAATAAGATAATAGGATAAAAATGCACTTGAAACATGACAATGCAGTTGTTTTTTTTTTCTTATTTTAAATGTATATTGTCTTGTTCCATTGGCAAAGTGTCTCACTTACTCCCTCAATCCAATAAAAAATGCAGTTATTTTAAGAAAAAATTACTTATTAAGATTTAAATTTTTTGCAGTGTGTAGACAAGCTATTGGTATAGAATTGAAATGGTTTCTATTTTCTTATTAATATTTATGTTTCCTAGTCCAACTTTTAATCAAAATTGTATTAATTGTATTAAATGTCAATCTCTATATTGTTAACAGTCTGGATTTGTGTACAGCTGGGACACAAATCCACATTAAAAACATTTCCAATGTGATTGAAACATGTTTTATTCTTAAATGTAGGATTAGTCCTATTGAAACATCTCTCCATTGCTTAAACCAGTGTCTAAAAATGATAAAACCTGTAAATTTGAGGGCAGAGATAACCAGAACATATTCTTTAGGACACCAGCTGCATATCGTCGCTCTGCTGATCCTTTAGCTGCTGACTGACAGATTAAACACATTACAGGCAGAAATATCAATGTTTTTAATTGTCTGATAAATCACCCATCAACATTTCCATGTTTGTTCCATAACAATGAATGCTCGCACACGTCTGGTCATGTTGATACAACTTGTCTATCTAGTCACCATCTTTATTATTTAGGAATCATTGACAAAATCAGCAGTTTTAATAGAGAAATGCTGAGATGTATACAAAAAAGTTGTTTTGACATTAAATAGAGATAATATTTTCCTCTTAAATTAGACCATCCATGCCGTAGGACCAAAGGAGAACCCAGGTGAATGCACTGGAAAAATGATCTAGAAACAAAAAAAAATTTCTTCAATTAAAAGTATTTACTCTTAATTTGAGTAGGTAAATGAGATAGTTTGTTCCATTGGCAAAATGTCTCTTTTACCTCCTCAATCCAAAAACAAATGCACTTATTTTAAGAAAAAATGACTTATCTAGATTTAGATTTTTTCCGGTGTGTTTTCACCTTTTCAGCTTCAGATTGAAAACTTGGAATAAAATAGATCTTACAATTTAATAGGGAAGAGTTGCAGGAAGTTTTCCTGCTCCTTTTTTATTTTTAATAGAAATTCTCTTTCCACAGATTTTAAGTAGGACATCAGAAAAGCACTGAAGATGACTTCTTTTCGTTTTTGAGAACATGAATGCCTTAAATTAAGCATTTTTTCTCTGGCCTTTCCCTCAGTCTGGACAAATAAGATGTGATTGTTTATTAGTGCTGCTGAGAACCATCTAGGGTCAAAAGGTCACGTTGATGGTAGACTTCTCTTTAGTGAAGCACGTCTTTCTCCCAGCTTTCTTGTTTTCCTACAATTTCATTTCTGCTTTTAGTCTTTTCTCTTTCATGTCTTTTTTTTGCTTCTGAATCTCAGCCCTCACACCTTTGCCGGCTCAGTTAGACACTTAGCTTTCATGTTATGTTGGCAGAGAGACTTGAGATGGGTTGAAATAAAACCAAAAGTGAAGGAAAAAAAAGAAAAGGGACGAAGTAAAAGGTGTTTTTTTCTGATGATTATCTGTGTCCTAAGTTGGCAGAAGATGTTGTGTGCAGAGCCGTCTAGTTGGCTCTTCATCACTGAGGTCCAGTGTTTTGGTCTCCAGGCAGGAGGAAGGCACATGGCTGTCCACAGCTTTCACAAGCTGTTAGGAACAAACTTCTATTCTTCTCTTTCTGCACAAAAATATGCTATTCAATACTCATCAGCAAGAATAAAGTGATATGCAGACGGTGCGATAAGAAAGTTAAGGAAGAGGATTAGGGCCACTGAAAAAATAAAAACAAGTTAACTGATTTTTACATTTTATTTCAGTTTAGTATGGAAAAAACTCAGAATTCTGAGAAATAAAAGTCAGAATTCAGGGAAAAAAAGTCAGAATTCTGAGAAAAAAAGTCAGAATTCTGAGATTAACATCAGAATTCTGAGAAATAAAAGTCAGAATTCAGAGAAAAAAAGGCAGAATTCTGAGAAAAAAGTCAGAATTCTGACTTTAATCTCAGATCTGCCTTTTTTCTCCCAAATTAAACTGAAATAAAATTTAAAAATCAGTTAACTTTTTTTTCCCCCAGTGACCCTAATCCTCTTCCGTAGAAAGTATTTCTATTTTTTTTTCCTTACACATGGTTTGCCTCTTAACGAGACATCTGGTTCTGGTACCTTAAAGACTAATGCTGAGCCTCGCAGAATTGTTTAAATTCATCCATAATGGACGATAATATGGCATCAATCATCCATCCACCCTCCCTCCCCTCCCCGCTGTGTTAATACCCTGTACAGTAAACATTAGAAATATGATTTGCTCTGGTTTTGTTTTAAATTAAGGTTTAAAATTCCTACATGCTCGTCCCGTAAGCTATCTTTTTCTGCGCATGCACACTTTCAGGCGTATATCTGTGGTGAGCTACGGTTTCAGACAGTCATTGAAACTCACCTTTCTAACTGTGGTTCTTTGAAAATGGTTGAGGGTCATAAGAGAAAAAGTATCTATGAAGTGTATGGGAATAAAGGAAAGGCCTCAGAAGAGGCAGGTACAGCCTGGAATGCTCGTGAAGCATTATGGGATTTCTGCTGTCGCCATAGGCTGGTGCTACCTGACATCACAAATTTTATTAAATATTTTTCTGAATTTACAGCAGGTGTTTAGCCTCCCTAGTATTCAATGAGAATACAACAGACTAAAAGTAAAGTCCTCTGTGAACCAGAAAGGATATTTATCCGATTTAATGAAAAAACAAGACAGAATTTCACTATCATGCATTTATTTTTCCATTCCTGTCACATGTTTAGATGTTGGTCTAATTTCACAAATCAAGTATCTGGTTAATATTTGCACTAAATACTATTTCCTAAGACCAGGTGGTATTGACTGAGGTATATTATATTCCTGAGGTATATTGCTGTGAAATGAATTTATCATTGAATATCAGACTAAGTTAATTGTAGTTACCACCTCGGACCAGTAGGGGGATCGGGGCATGAAATAAACGTGAATCTAATCTGTAGACATCTTGTCAGTTTTATATTCGCTGTTTCTTCTTTCAGTCAGCAGACATTTTAAATTTTTTATACCCCATGTTAGATATATTTAAAAGTTTGAAAGAGTCTGTAAAATATAGAAATTAGTTTTGTATTTTTTTTTAGGTCCAATAGTTTCTGAAAGAAGTTCAAACATCTTTTTGTGATATAGAATCCTTCCAGCTGTTTATACTTCCACAGAAGCGGTAAAACCTGTGATATAACAGAGAACAAAAGGTGCGCCTTCAACAGTAGGGAATACACTAAATCTGAGGTCTTCAACAGGGGGGTACGTGACCCCTAGGGAGTCCACGGAGGTACTGCATGGTGGTCGCTAAAGTCTTGGTTGATTAGACTTTTTTATATTCCCCCCTGCAATTTTTCTACTAATTGAAACGTCTTTAAATCCACATTAACATGAATCCAACAGACTAATAAACAGATAAATGGAGGCAGAAGATGTCTTTCAGTCATCAATGCTCACATTCAGAGACACACAGGAGCTCTTTCAAGCTGGGCACCGTTTCATTCACAACACCTGTCCCATCAACCAGGAATCAGAAATACTTTAATAATCCCAGCGAGAAATTACTTTTATTTTACTCCATTTGTAATAGAGTGACTATAGGACCAGTTTGATAGAAGACTATTTCATACAATATATATAATTAGTGGGTCCTCCCTCCATCATTCCCTCTGATCTATTGTTTGCACTGAGGCAACAAATGAATTTATATTCAGCTTTTCTTTCTGGTTAAAAGCAGCATCCTATGATCTGTAGCAGCAGCACACTGTGGGTTTCTGCTGCACAGCTCTGAGATCTCAGTGGGTGAGTCGGATGAAATGCTCCCCAAGTAGAGGGGCATGACATCCCACTGATAAACATGGAATAACACTCAGCGGGGGAAGAAAGTGACGCATCAGAGGAGTCATGAATGGCTATGAAAGTGAATTAGTTGCTTATTTCACTTATGTCACACTCTTGCTTTTAATATTGTTCTGTTAACGCGCTCAGCTTTCAGGCGTCCTCGCAGTGTCGCTGTGTGTTTCTCAGTCTGTCTTTTAGCACCTTTTATCCGTCGCTCCTTCTGTCTCTTTAAATTTGCTCTACTTTTAGTGAATTTAAAAACTTGCTCCGAGCATCCACGCCGTAAACATGTTGGAAAGACATGCGGGAATTATAATAATCCAGCACTCAGTTGTTAAATGGAATAATTCAACTGACTGTTCTTTGATTTAACAGCAGATCACACACATGGCTGAGAGAGAGAAAGGTTAATGGAGAAATCATTGTCCTGCAAGAGTCATCAGTCCTCAATCAGAGATAAGGTATGGGTCAAGAGAGGCCCCTGATTGGATGTTAGGGGAACAAACACGCCTCCTTAGCCTGTGCATTTAGGCCCCGTCCACACGAAGACGAACCCTGGCCTATATATATTTATGATTATTCTCATATTTCAGTAATTACTACCAAAGCAGTCTTTTTTTGTTTCAAAGACTATTTCCAGCAGAATATTTTTTATGGCTTTGCAGTCAGTCCGCTGCAGTAAAGAAGCTTTTATTCCGCTCCGGGGTTTTGCAGGAGTCAGTGTTAATGTGTGTCCAGGAGTAAAGTTTCAGTCTTCTTTGCTCTGTGGATTTATGCTTTGGTGCATTGTTGCCAGGATGTTAACATCCTTCGAGCTTAAAATCATTTCCATTTTAGATTTCTTTCTGGTGCTTCACATCCTGGCTTTTAAAAACTGTTAAGGGTTATAATGGCGTGTTTAATTGCAGCTTTAAATCCTATTAAACGCCGTGATTTAGGCCCCGTCCACACGAAGACGAGCCCTGGCCTAAACGCACACATTTTTCACCAAACCAGCCTCTCATCCATACGAAGCCGGCGTTTCGGGGGTCTGTAAACGATCTTTTTTTTATTCAGCCTTCAGAGTGGGAAGATTTCGAAACGCCGTTTTCGCGTTTCCATCTTTACGCTCTAACCGCATTTTTTTTTTTACAAGCATGCGTCATAGCGTCGCCTCTAAACACGCATGCGCGACCAGTATCACAACAACAATGGCGCCGTTGCTGCTAATGCTACTCACCCTGCTGTCGGGCTTACAACAGAATCTTCTTCTTCTGGAATATCTCCAGGAAGAACAGAGCAATATCAACCATATAGTTCAGCACCTGAATTTGACTTAACCACGAAAATGGACCCGCAGGGCAACCATGTATAAATATTAGTGCGCATGCCCAACATTTCGTCGCTTATTTTTGCTTTAGCACCACAGCGCCACTTACAGGCCTGGCATACATTTTGCAGCGTTTTCATGCATTCGTGTGGACGCTCACATTTATTTTACGTCTCCGTCTTTACGGCAAACGTTTTGGAAAATATCAGCGTTTCGTGTTCGTTTTGACTTCGTGTGGACGGGGTCTTAAACTAATGGGGAAAAATGGGGGGAAAACAGCAGGAAGTCAGAGAGATTTATGCTTTTTTTTTTTTTTTTTTTTAGCACTTTTGTTACATTTTCTTTGTGGAGTAAAAATGAGCACCCGGGAGATGATTTGCAAGGAAGAAAAAGTTTATTCCGCTCTGCAGAGGGGAGAGAGACACAGAACAGCTAAAGACAGCCCCCAGTGTGATTCTGACTAGGTCCTGCCCCACCTTTGCATTATAAAGACTCCTTACACACGGACATTCAGTCTTTCCAAGAGAAACACTTCTTTAAAAGACGTGAATATATGTTCAGATAAACATTTCAGACAAAATTATGACGAAATGTTTTCCCTTCACACCAGAGACAGGACGTGAGGATCTTAAACACAATAAGGACCTGTTTATCTATGTTTCCCTCTTATCTAACCTAGGGAGGAAACTCCTTTTCAAACCTCCTTCCTTTCCCTACATCTCAGCATAAAGAATGGAACAAAGCCTCTAACTAATCTCCCCTATTCAGAAAGAAAGAAAAGCACACTTAAATATTTGACCTTACTAAATTTCAAGGAAAA